>NC_141101.1:24753137-24765637 GCF_041138505.1 Cibotium barometz | reverse complement strand
TACTGGAAAGATTGTATTTTGAAATTTGAGTGAAAGAGCGTCGCCATCTTTGATACTTTTTGGCTCTCTAGCTAAAGAGTCATAATGGTATTAGCACTACATCCATTCTAGCACTATTGTGCATCTCTAATGGAAGGGAGGTCCTTACATCAATAGTATTCCACATAAGCTTACTTTTTTAAAAAACGTGTTTTCGCTATTTTAGGCGTTATTTAATGGGGAGATATATTAATTGCACATTAAACAATAGAATGAAAAGTGTTTACTTAGCCCATTCTTGGGGGAAATTTGTGCCTTGATTATGATTGCATTGAATTGCACGTGTAGGGACCCTTAAGGAATAGACAATCCATAGCTTTGGGCCGATTTGCATTATAGTATACTTTTACTAGTTGAAATTTAAGAAATCCGACCAAGACTTTCATTGCCCTTGTTTTTAGGAATGAATCACTCTATATTCTTGTAATGAAACCAACACTTAGTCGAGTGTTAGCAAAATTCATTGTCTTCAACCAATTAAAATAAAGAGAGGTCTTTACCTTAGCCGATATTCCCTTCAAAAATCTACACATCAATCGGAGTCATAACTAAAATTTTTCAAATTCTTAATTTGTATTTTCAAGGCAAGCAAAAATTTCAACCAATTTTTTCAAATTTTAGCCATTAAAAATATACAAAAGGATGATTTTTTTTGGGAACATAAAGTAAATATATTTAAACTAGATCCACAGATAACAACAAGGTTCAAAGATTTCCGCCTTTACAATGCTTAGTAACCCGCAGATTAGATCCCACCTTTCATCCTCCCAAACGAAGGAAGATTTGCAGAGATCATGGCCTCAGAGGTGAAACCTTTAGGAGATTGTTTCTCCATAAACTCCCCTTTTGTCCAGAGTTTCACCATTGGTCTTGTGCCCAAGGGGCCACAAAAGTATAAACCGGTTGCTTTCTCCTTCAATAACCACCTCTTTGTCTTTGGCTCCAAACTAGGCAGTTTTGCTTTCACATCCAACCTTGAATATGATAACATTTGTTAGGGCAACCTAGGATGTACACAAGAGTCTCCTCAACTGTAGAAAAGATCATCTATACGCGAGGATGATTTTTTTTCCCCTATACGCGATGCTTTGTATATGTTTTTTTTTTTTTTTTGGGGGTGTATTTCTTTCGATTGGTTGTTGCAAAGAAGAAGGGGCATGTGATGTAAAGAGAGAGCGATGGACACGTGTGCTTAGGGCACTGGACACGTGGCTGTTTGAACCGGTCGGCAGGGTTTCGTTGATCAAATTTGTAACCTTATTGTAATATATATATAATATATATATATCAGGTCAGCTCAAGCAATATATATATATATATGAGGTGAGCTCTGCTTGCATCCTTCTGAATTTGCAAGGCTGTGCGTGTATCCATCCATCGATCCATCCCTTGTTGTGATGGCCACCTTCGGCTCCTTTGCAGGCCTGGCCACAGCCGCTGTGGGCGCTCTCTGCAGCTTCGAGGCATACGCCCTAACCGCATCCCAGTCCCCCCCCACCAATGATAACTCCAAGGTACCTTGCTCCACATTAATTAATCTCTTGTAACATAAGGTCTTTCTTTTGATTAACAATTCCGTAATATGGATTGTTTGGATTAACAATTTCCTAATATGGATTGCCAACAGGCCCTTAAGGAGACGACCTCCTCCTCTCAACACGCTCCACCCTGCTCCCTCAACAGCACCACCAAGGCGCACAAGACTCCATGTCCGCGAGAGTGTGTTAAGCCCAACGTTAAGAAGGATTTTGGCCCTAAAGTAGCCCCTCATTTTGATGGCCTCTTTTGCTTTGAAACATTTGTGCCTGCCCGCTGAACTCTCTCTCCCCACTATCAGTATCTCGCCTCTCTAATCGCTCTCCCACAAGAGATTACCTTCACTTTTACGGGGAGATTTTACCTTCGCCATACGTTTTTTGCTCGCTTAATCCTTCTGTATAACTATCACACATAACAAAAGGGATGAATAATATTACACCTTATTAAAAGTGTCTTGTGATGAATTGCAATCATTAAACATGTAACAAGAAAATATCAATTTGTTTTGCTATAGTGCTAATGTAGTGCATCAATTGCCAACAAGTAGAGCATATCACTTCCCTTAATAATGTAACATGTTTTGAGTCAGTTTTAAAAATGCAATAATAATAGTCTTAATTTTTTAATTAGTGTGGCTATTTACAAAATGGATAGGGTAAGAGGTAGGTTGCAAAACTAGGAGTGATATGAGTAACTTATGCTCATGATGGTACATGGGAAGAAATAATTATGCTAACTAGTGAATAGGGTTACCTTTTAAAGGCTTCTGCACATGCCTGGATGGTTGGAAGTGTGGCATATTAAACTCTACCAAAAATTGAAGTACACGCACATAATTGGAGGGAATCAACGCTTATGTGGAGGGAAACGAGGGTCGTGGTGTGTGTTGTTTTGTAGGCCACCTATTAAAAGTTAAAGACTGCATGATATAGAGCCTGGTGTCTTAGCGAGAGATGTGTTAGAAACCTCTTTCCCTTTAAACATATAAAAAATTCTATGTGTATCCTTAGGCGGTGGCTCCATGTGTGAGGGATATGATGGGCACAATTGTCTGTCGGGACTGAAAGCACACGTTTTTTAGCATTTATATGTAAATTTGATGGCTTTTTTTGCAAGTTCTTTTACGCCCAAAAACGCATGAATGATCATCCACATATATGAAATGAATCTAGAATTTAGCAAGATCATGGTGGGTAAACTAGGCAACATGCATACACCCAAAAAAAAAGATTTTAAGAGCAAGGGCTAAGAAATGGCCAAGGAAAAAGGTAGTGGTGCCCACACCAACGAAGAGAGAGAGAGAGAGAGAGAGAGAGAATATGTGTGTGCGTGTGTAAATATAAATACAAATACACACGTGCGTACATGTGCAAATATAAATAAATATTTTGGGATCACCAAAATGCATGGCCTAGGTCAAATATAAATAAATAATTGGGGATCACCAAAATGCATGGCCTAGGTCAAATATAAAATGCACCACTAAATATAAATAATAATAATAATTTGGGATCACCAAAATGCATGGCCTAGGTCAAATATAAAATTCATGGCCTAGATCAAATATAAAATTCACCACCACCACTAAGCATTATTAGTGTTATGGCCTTGTATAAGTGAAATATATTTAGTCGATAAAGTGCTTTTGATGTGATTTGATTGTTCTTATATCTTAAAGTAGAAGTGTCTTTCTTGTGTAGTGAGATGGTGAGAAAAAGTGGTCCTCCATGATAAAGTGAAGGTGAGTTTTTCAAAAGTTCTCTTTTAGTTGGAACATGAACAAGAGTTTATAGGCATCCTACTATAAGTGAAAAATGATTTTGCTTATAGCTACAAATGTATGCATATATATTTGTGTGTGTGTGTGCGCGCGCGCGCGTGTGTGTGCGTGTATATATATATATATATATATATATATATATAGAGCGAGAGAGAGAGAGAGAGAGAGAGAGAGAGAGAGAGAGAGAGAGACATACACACACACACACACACACACACACACACACACATATACATACATACATGCGTACATATATATATATATATATATATATATATATATATATAATACGCATATATGTATGTATATATATGCACACACACACACACACACACACACACATATATACATACATACATGCGTATTATATATATATATATATATATATATATAATACGCATGTATGTATGTATATATGTGTGTGTGTGTGTGTATGTATGTATGTATATATGTATGTATTTATTTATATTTATATATGTATATATGTATGTATGTATATATGTACATTATATTTATATATGTATATATATATGTATGTGTATAGCTATATCCATACATATATATATGAAAGAATGCATGCAAGTGTGTGTGTGTGTGTGTGTGTGTGTGTGTGTGTGTGCGGATGCACACATACACACACACACACACACACACACACACACACAAACATAAACATGTGTATATATATGTACATTAACATATATATGTATATATGTATGTATGTATACACGTACATAGTCATATATACATACATGCATATACATATATACATATGTATGTATGTATATGTATGTACTCATACATACATACATATATATACACATGTTTATGTTTGTGTGTATACATATACACACAAATATACATATATATACATATACAAATGCATGCATGCATGCATGCATACATATATACATGTACATATACATGTATATGTACATATATATGTATGTATGTGTATGTGTATGTGTATATATGCATACGTGTATATACATTCATATATGTGTGTGTACATGCATACATACATACATACATATGTATGTATGTATATATATGTGTATGTATGTATATACGTACGTACTCATACATACACACATATATATGTTAATGTATATATATATATACATGATTATGTTTGTGTGTGTATATATATGTTGAGATATCAAGCTCAACTAGTGCTACAACGGACATTGATAACCTGCCTGGGTGATAGCTTCCCCATCTACACCACTGGCATGGTTGGTGAGATTATGGGTGATATGCGGTCAGTGGGATGACAGGCTGTGTGACAGGCATTTTGGATTACTAGAGACTGGCATAGTTATAATGCTAGCTCATTTAGTCAAGTTCACATCATGGACCAACCCTTGTATGTTGTAGTAGTTGAGCACTAACCCATATACTGTGTACTCTTATCTTTATGTTATGTTGGTTGAGTAGAGAAGAAGAAGATAGAAGAAAATTCAGCTATCCATCTCTCTTGTGTCTTTCTCTCTCTTGTGTGTATGTGTGTTTACTTGCTAGGGTTTGAAGCTCTCCCTCTCCCCCACATTCTCTTTATGGTATCAGAGCCTGGTTTTTGTGAGAGCTAAGGAGGCAAGCAAGAGGCAAGAACAAGCAAGGAAGGAAGCCGTACTACACGGGTAAGAGCACCATCATCTCTTTCCCCTTCTTGGTTTAGGTATAACACCCCCTCAGTAGCTCTGGGAGTTACACATCTCCGATTGAGGAGCTGTCTTCACGAGAGCGGAGCTACATGGTAAGTATACTATCCTATTGGACTACTTTTTTAAATCCAGATTCACGTTTCGAGGGCGCTACGGGTCTCGTTTCATCACTAAGGGTATTTTCGACAGTTTTCTGGAAGTTCTGATGGAATTAATCAGATTGTTAGTGAGAAGCTAGATAAGAATAACTTCCATGCTTGGAAGTCCAGAATGACCAATTTCCTAATGGGTAAAGGATTTTGGGATTATGTAAAAGGAGACAATGAAGAGCCTCTAGAGTTATCTGAGGAGAATGCCACTCCTGGAATCAAGGTGCAAGAAAAGTCATGTACTAGCTTTTAATTAGTGTCATAGACACTATGATAGGACACATATAGGATGCAAACACTCCAGCAGTTGCATGGCAGAATCTGGTTCAGATGTTCCAGACTAACACAAAGACAAGGAAGCTGCAGTTAAAGCAAGAGTTGCATACTGTGGAACAGAAAAGCATGTCCATCAATGAATATGCCTTTAAGATCAAGGGCATTGTTGAATCCCTTGGGTCTATCAATTTATCAATGGAGGATGATGATTTGGTGAGTGTTTGTCTGAATGGGCTTGGCAAAGAGTACAAGCCATTCAAGACCTCCATTACAGTTAGGGAGAATATTCCCAACTTTCGGGACTTGATATCTATGCTGATCATAGAAGAAAAGGCTTTAGGTTAGGATTCTTCTTCCCAAAGCAAGAACACAACGGAACATGCCTTCTACTCTAATTCAGGTAGAGGCAGAGGTAGAGGCCGTGGTCGAGGCCAAGGTGGTGGTCGACAAGGAAATCAGAATTCTGGACAACAATAGTCCAATGATTCACAACAGCAATCATACACAAGTGGAAGAGGCCAGTCTAGAGGCAAGGGGAGCCAAAGAGGCTGAAGTGGTTGGCAAAGAAATCAAAATGCAAATAGCATAGAGTGCTATTACTGTGGCAAACCAAGACACATGGAAAAGAACTACTACAAAAAGCAGAATGACATTAAAAGTGGGAAGTTGCAGCGAGGCAACTATGAATCATCTAGAAACACTGCTAGGTGTTCTCAAAACAGCCCTGCTTCTCCTTACACCAGGAGTAACCACAGATAGAATGCCTAGCTCCTCATCAAGGCTCTACTCAGAGCCACTAGATTCACCATCCACATATGAGTGACCTACTCACAAATCAGGTACAAAAGGTTGATCTACCTTTCGATTCCCTTTCCATGATACATGTGTACCTACATCATTCCTCAACCTACCTTACCATGGGCTAACATTGGATCCACTGCTCGAGGACTCCCCAGGTCCACTCAGCACCTGTGATTGCTGCTCTACATGTGGTGCAACATCAACACTTCTTCCATCTGCATCTTCTGTTGCCTTCACTACTACTGGGGTATACCAGCTACTCATCTCATCGAAGACAACATCTCTGCTTACTCGCATCTCACGTGGTAGGGTTATAGCATCTATAACCTTTTTGCTCCATAGCATAACCAATGAAGATGCATTTCTCTGCCTTTGGATCCAACTTTGTTCTCACTTCATTATTAGGAACATGTACATATGCAATACACCCAAACACTTTCAAGTGAGACACATCTGGTCTTATGCCTGTAAACTTCTGTTCAGGAGTCATACCATGAACAGCTACAGTGAGTGTCTTGTTCATAATGTACACAACAATTGCTACTGCTTCTACCCAAAAGTAATGTGGCATATTCTTTTCAACAATCAAGGCACGTGCCACTTCTGCAATGTGCCTGTTTTTCCTTTCTCACTTCATTATTAGGAACATGTACATATGCAATACACCCAAACACTTTCAAGTGAGACACATCTGGTCTTATGCCTGTCTGTAAACTTCTGTTCAGGAGTCATACCATGATAGCTACAGTGAGTGTCTTGTTCATAATGTACACAGCAATTGCTACTACTTCTACCCAAAAGTAATGTGGCATATTCTTTTCAACAATCAAGGCACGTGCCACTTCTGCAATGTGCCTATTTTTCCTTTCTACAATACCATTATGTTGCGGAGTGTACCTACACGTAAATTGCCTCTTGATTCCCTGCTTTCTCAAGAAATTGCTGAACTCATTGGAGAAATATTCTCCCCCACCATCTGATCTTAGGCATTTTATTTGCATGCCTTTTTCCTTCTCGACCAAGGCTTTAAATCTCTGAAAGTAAGCAAACACCTCACTTTTCTCCTTTAAACCCACACTTTCCTAGTGTGGTCATCAATGAATGTAACATAGTACCTGCAATTGTTGCAGGTACTAGTGTGGTCATCAATGAATGTAACATAGTACCTGCAATTGTTGCAGTCTTGGTCGATCCCCATACATCCAAATGTATGACATCCAATGGCCTTGCACATTGACATGCTTTTCATGTGGGAAAGCATGTTTGGCCTGCTTACCAAGTTGGCATGCTTCACATACCTTATGCGTTACGTCAACCTTAAACTTTGGCAAACCTGTAATAATATTTTGGGCCTGCATAGACTTCAGTCAATGTACATTCACATGACCAATGCGCTTGTGCCATATGTCAATATCTGCAATGACACCTATTCTATGCGCAAACATGGCTGCCTTTTTCTCAGGCATGTTCACATCCAAAGTAAACATCCTGCCATTTCTGTTACCCTTTGTAATCAAGCGACACTTATTTTTGAAGTCTTCCACAAAACATCCTTGAGGATTAAACCTCACTTGCAGACCCTGCTCAACCATCTGTCCATTAGAAATCAGGTTCTTTGTAATATTTGAAACATGAAGTACATCAGCCAAATACTTCATTTTGCCATCCTGCATAGACAATGGCACTTTACCAGCATATGCAATGGGATGTGCAGTATCATCACCTGTTTCTACATAACCTGGTTTTTCCATTTCTGCATATCTCTAAACCACTGAGCATGACTGGTCATGTGGTTACAGGCGTCAGAATCCACATACCATATATCTTGAGATCCTTACACATCCCCTATTATATGGAACTAAGCATGTGCTACATCACAAACAATTGTACGCAGGTCTCCGAGGGTTAGATACCCTGTTGACAAGTTGAGATATGATGAATATACAACCCATCATTATGCTTACATGGTAAAAGCAATACAGGAGATTGAGCCCACTTGCTTTGAGCAGGAAATTGGAAATAAGAAATGGGAAGATGCCATGGATGAGGAGATGGCAGCATTGGATGCAAATGCAACATGGGAGTTAGTGCCTTTGCCTAAGGAAAAGAAGGCATTAGACGTAAGTGGGTGTATAAAGTCAAGCACAATGCTGATGGTTTAGTGAGCAGGTACAAGGCAAGATTGGTTACCAAGGGCTATGCGGAGATTTATGGCATAGACTATGACGAGACATTCAGCCCGGCTGCAAGAATGGCAACTGTGAGAGCTGTCATTGATATGGCTACAGCGAAGGGTTGGTCTTTACATCAAATGGATGTAAAGAATGCTTTCTTGCATGGTGATTTTCAAGAAGAAGTGTACATGATGCAGCCACCAGGTTATGAGAGTGATGCACATCCAGATTTTGTGTGCAGGTTACGCAAAGCCTTGTATGGCTTGAAGCAGGCACCCAGAGCATGGTCAAACAAGATCGAGGAGTATCTTGTTACCATTGGATTTCAGATATCCAATGTAGATTTTTCAGTATATGTGAAAAAGACAGATAGAGGGATTGTGCTATTAGTCATCTATGTGGATGACTTGATTATCACTGGTGATAGTGATGCAAACATACATGATGTCAGGATGCTTTTGAAGCATAAGTTTGAGATAAAGGATTTGGGTGAGCTGCGGTATTTCTTGGGCATAGAGGTGGTGAGATCACCTCATGGCATTTTGCTATTGTAGACGCAGTATGGCTTGGACATGTTGTCCAAGTATGGTATGACATACTGTAAGCCTATTTCAGTGCCATTGGAGTAGAACACAAAGCTTTTCGCACAGATACAGGTGAGCTTTTGGAGGACCCCACTATATACAAGCGCATAGTGGGAGTAGTTTGATCTACATGACCATTATAGGGCCAGACTTGAGCTATGCTGTTGGACTTGTGAGTCAGTTTATGCATGCCCCTAGGAAGCCACACTTGGATGCGGCTAGACGGATCCTCAGGTACATAAAGTCCATAGTTGATTATGGACTTTTCTATGAGGCTGGTACAGAGATACAGTTGCATGGGTACACAGATGTTGATTGGGCTGCAATACAGGAGATCTACCAGTGGTTTTATGTTCTCATTTGGGAGTGATAATATGAGTTGGAGCAGTAAGAAGCAGCCAACAGTTGCCTTGTCGAGTACAGAGGTAGAGTACAGGGGTGCTGCTATGGCAGCTTGTGAGGTAGCTTGGTTTCAGAAGCTACTTGTTGACATGGGAGAGCCCGTGGATAGGGCAATTGTCATGTATTGTAACAACATGAGCAGTATACAGTTGGCCAGTAACCCAGTATATCATGCTAGAACGAAGCACATTGAGGTGCATTATCACTTTGTGAGGGAGAAGGTTCTAGCAGGAGATGTAGATCTAGTATATGTCAGCGCAGAGAATCAGGTGGCTGACATCTTCATGAAGGCATTCGGCACAAAGAAGCTCCACAGGTTTAGGAGCTTACTTAGAGTGCAGTGTGTAAAGTTGAGCTCGAGGGGGAGTGTTGAGATATCGAGCTCAACTAGTGCTACGACGGACATTGATGACCCGCCTGGGTGATAGCTTCCGCATCTACACCATTGGCATGGTTGGTGAGATTATGGGTGACATTGATGACCAGCTTGGGTGATAGCTTCCGCATCTACACCATTGGCATGGTTGGTGAGATTATGGGTGATATGCGCACAGTGGGATGACAGGCTGTGTGACAGGCATTTTGGATTACTAGAGACTGGCATAGTTATAGCGCTAGCTCATTTAGTCGGGTTCACATTATGGACCGACCCTTGTATGTTGTAGTGGTTGAGTACTAACCCATATACTATTATGTACTCTTATCTTTATGTTATGTTGGTTGAGTAGAGAAGAAGAAGATAGAAGAAAATTCAGCTATCCATCTCTCTCTTGTGTCTTGCTCTCTCTTGTGTGTGTGTGTTTGCTTGCTAGGGTTTGAAGCTCTCCCTCTCCCCCATATTCTCTTTAATATGTATATGTATGTGCATATATGTATATATTGTGCATGTCTAATGGAATGGAGGTCCTTACATCAATTAAAAATATACAAAAGGATGATATATTAATTGCACATTAAATAATAGAATGAAAAGTGTTTACTTTGTGGGGGGAGGGGGTGTGTGCATACAATCCATAGCTTTGGCCCAATTTGCATTATAGTATACATTTACTAGTAGTTGAAATTTAAGAAATCAGACCAAGACTTTCATTGCCCTTGTTTTTAGGAATGAATCACTCTATATTCTTGTAATGAAACCAACACTTAGTAGAGTGTTAGTAAAATTCATTGTCTTCAACCAATGAAAATAAAGAGAGGTCTTTAACTTAGCCACTATTCCCTTTGAAAATCTACACATCAATTGGTGTCATAACTAAATTTTTTCAAATTCTTAATTTGTGTTTTCAAGGCAAGCAAAAATTTCAACTAGGTTTTTCAAATTTTAGCCATTAAAAATATACAAAAGGATGATTTTTTTCCTGTACTACGCGATGCTTGGCGATGCTTGGTATATGTTCTTTGGGGTTGGGGGTGGTGTATTCTTTTGATTGGTTGGAATAAAATTTTATGGAGACACACTCTAGTGGTAAGGTGTTGAAGTCTCATGCAGGAGGTGCTAGGTTCAAAACATGCTGGGGCTGTTGACAGCGGCACGAAAGCGAGCACACACGAGCACAAAAAATATATATTAAGCATAGAAGGAGGGCTATGTGACGTAAAGAGAGCAGGTGTGCTTAGAGCACTAGACACGTGGCTGTTGGAATATGTGGTTTTAATTATTGTAATTGTCTGTACACGTGGCTGTTGGAATATGTGGTTTTAATTATTGTAATTGCCTGTACATATAAGAATATATATATATATATATATCAAATTTGTAAACTTATTGCAATATATATATATATATATATCAGGTGAGCTCAAGCAATATGTTGTTGGTATCCATGGCCACCTTCGGCTCCTTTGCACGCCTGGCCACAGCCGCTGTGGGCGCTCTCTGCAGTTTCGAGGCATACGCCTGCGCATGATTATTATTAAAAGTGTGTTGTGATGAATTGCAATCATTAAAAATGTAACGAAAATATCAATTTGTTTTTTTTCAAATAAAAGGCTTTTATATTAAGAAATTAGGGAAGCGTTACATAGTAAAGAGAGCTTTGACCAGCATCATATCCTTAGTTACAACAGTCTCCTGCACATTGATACAGAGGAGGTTAAAGGATTTGGATGCAAAAGATGACAGAGTTAAAAGCTCAATTCAGGATCTCATCCTTTTAAAAATATCAATTTGTTTTTTAAAATTTTGACGACTACTAGAAGGGAGCAAAGTACTCCATGAGGACCCCTCATATCCTCTACAAAGCGAGGGCAAGGTAACGTCGGGCGCATGTTCTAGCGGTTGATAGGGGTGGCTTGTAACCTGGAGGTACCAGGTTCGATCCCCGGCTGAACACCTGAAAAATATCAATTTGTTTTGCTATAGTGCTAATGTAGTGCATTAATTACATATTATGTACTTTTTCACCTGAGAAACCCCAAGGAAGATTCTGCTTGCTGATGTGGCATTAGTGTCTGCACCATCCCATTTTTTTCATTCTGGGACCATTCCATTTTTTTTCATTCTGGGAGCTGAGGTGTTGTGCTCCCAACAATCGTGATGGCTGGGAATGGCCTTTAGTTTGCCCATTCTGCAAACAGGGTCCTGGCTCTGCCGGTCGCATGACCTGCAGAATGGCTCTCCAAGGACCATTATCTCTATATATATTAAATAAAGGAAGAGTTTCACTAAGCTACCACTTGGAAACGATTTGGAGGTTCAAGAGGCAATTTGGAGGTTTGTGAGAGGTAGGCTCCTATTATCACTCTAGGAATTTGAAAAATATCAAGTTGCGAATTGTTTACGTGCTAAGCATGGGTTATACGGTTGGAAGTGAGGCATATTAAACTCTACCAAAAATTGAAGTACACGCACATGGTTGGAGGGAATCAACGCTCATGTGGAGGGAAACGAGGGTCGTGGTGTGTTGTTTTGCAGGCCACCTATTGAAAGCTAAAGAGTGCATGATATAGAGCCCGATGTCTTAGCCGAGATGTGGCAGAAATCTCTTTCTCTTTAAACTTCTAAAAAAGGCTATGTGCATCCTTAGCAGGCGGTGGCTCCATCGGTGGCTCCATGAGTGAGGGGTATGACGGGCATAATTGTCTGTCAGGAG